>NC_048298.1:203617294-203622143 GCF_013100865.1 Trachemys scripta elegans | reverse complement strand
TCCTTGTCCCCTGACTGCCCCCTCCTGGGACCCCTGCTCCTAACTGCCCTCCAGAACCCCAGCCCCTATTTATGTACAGGCGTGACTACCTGCCCTTTCCTGGTTACTATACGCGGCCAGTCCGCATCCACATCCAGTAGTTAAAAAAAAAATAAACTAATAATTTAAATTGGAATTTCATCCATTAATAAGTATTTATTATATAGTTAAAACCATTCTATTGAAGGACAGATATTAAATAACACTAAATATGTTAATGTTCAAAACAATATTAAAAATTTGAAAATTTAGAGCATGGAAACCAAAATAGCTAAAATTTAGTTTTGGCAAGATACACGGAATGGAAACTCCGGGATCTTTACCTGTCACTGAATATAGCCATCATACCAATAGTGGAATATAAAACAAGTCTACATATACTCTCCTTAAAATTTTTACTTCTGTCCATTCCCAATAATTGTAACAAATCATTATTACCTTCACTCCACTTGCCACGCGCCCCAAGCACAAAACCAAAGAAGTGGATATTTTTACCTCCCGTTAAGTTTTTAATTTCTTCCTCTAACTCAAGATAATAAGCCACCTTCTCACTGTGGGCTTGTTCCAAACTTCCGGCATTATCCTCCCATCGCACTGTAACATCAACCACCACTGCTGTATCTCCTTTTATAAATATAATATCCGGCTTTCTTAACTCACCCTTACTATTTCTCAAATGGGGCTCTATCATTGCCTTCCACCCTAATTTACCAACCTTATCTACAACTGCAGACGCTACTCTATTATGCCTTTTTATCCTAGCATTCTTAGTCTTATAACATTGTCCTGAGATATGGGGAACAGTCTTCCACACTTTACCGCACCATCTACAAAGAGCATTCACACCTCCTCTTCCTCTTGCTAATGTCTCCCTAGTAGGATAAATATTTGCCCTAAGCTGCAATGCTGCGATATACGCTGACGATTTAACTTTACTAGAGTTTCTAAAAATCGAATTACTAATTAAATCATTTTTAAAATATTTTATCCCTATTCCCTGACATCTCAGTTCCGACCATCTTAAAAATTCCTCTTCCCTCCATTTCTTGGGATGAGATGTTACTGCACTAAATGACAATATTTTATCCACAAGATTTTCTCCTGCATATAGATAAGATAGGTCCATCCAATCATCTCTCGAGACAATATGTCTCCTCCATTTACGAATTAACATATTTGGGATTTGCACACTAAACTTAGTGAGAGCTAAACCACCATCCCTACCTCTAGAATAAAATATCCCATCTGTGGTACACTGAGGTAAATGTAAAATCTCTTTAACTATTTTTCTAACTAACACATCAAGATCGTCTAAAAGATTAAAAGGGGGTTCTATTAAAAGAAGATTATAAAATAGCTTCGGTAAGATGTATGTCTGTAAAATTAATATTTTTTGGGCCGGTTTTAATGGGGCCTTAATTAAATTCTCACTCCAATCTTTCAATTTTTCTTTAAGTACCGGTCCCCCTACACCTATCCAGGGATCTATTCTAGCCCCTAAATATTTTTCAAAATCCCCTGGTTGAACATATTCAATCTCCTCTGATCCTATCTGCCAATTATCCTTAGGATTAACTACATAGGTTTTATGTTTAGTTAAAATATGAAAGCCTTTCATTTTCTTCACATTAACAGAGAGATTAGTATTTTTACAAAACTCTTCTAAGATACCCAAATTTTTGATCATTCCTTTATATGAGCTACTTAAAATTGCCACATCATCGACAAAAGCCAATGACGTGACACTATTACCCTTAACATAAAAACCACTTCCTTCTACTTCTAATCTAGTTAAAAGGGGATCCATAGCAATATTAAACAAAATTGGGGACAACGGGTCACCCTGCTTGACACCCCTCCTAATTAAAATAGACTCAGTAGCTTCATCACCCACCCATACCCTAGTTGTGCAATTATCATAAAGGTCCCTAATAATATCTATAAAATGTTCATCTATACCAAATCTTCTCAACCCGGCTATTATATGTCCGTGTCCCACAGAATCAAATGCTTTAGCCAGATCTACGAACACTATTGCAATTTCATTCCCATTTCGTTTAGCCCCTTTAATCAAATTATCTAATATAGCAATATTTTCCTCACACCCAGGGGCGGATATAAACCCTTTTTGTCTACTGCATATCTTAACTGTTTCCACCAGTCTTTTTGCTAATATTTTGGTATAGATTCTAATCCAAACTGACCCAATTGTCAATGGTCTCCAAGATGTTAACTTCTTCATTTCCTCCTCATCTTGTGTCTTTGGTATTAAAATCGTTCTATTTTTCTTAAATTCATCTGGTACCTGTCTATTTAGAAACCATATATTAAAAATTTTTGTAAGTATTAAGGAGTCTAAATTAAAAATATCCCACAAATTGCTCACTTTAACTTTATCTGGGCCAGGAGCACTATCTTTTCTTATTTCTCTTAAAGCTATTCTAATCTCATCCACAGAGATCGGACTCATTAATATATCATTATCCGCATTCTCTGTGGATGATGGCCACCCTATCATATTACCATGTCCAATTGTTCCCAAAATATTTACATAGTATTCCTCAATTTCTTTCATAGGGATAGCACACTTAGCCTTATCTGGCTCTCCCATTATAATGCGAGTCAATCTTCTTCTATCCTTATCAAATAATTGTTGATAGAATTTATACTTAGCTTTCTTTGTAGCATATCTCCTAATTGCATTAAATTGCTTCCTTCTCCCCTCCTTTCTCATCTTCCCTTTTCCTTTATTCCTCAACTCTATTTGACTTTCATTTCTAGGGTCCTTTCCCTCTACTAATGAATAACATAATTTTTCCAACATTGCCCATCCAAGAGCTTTTGTTAAATCCTCCTTTAATAATCCTTCAATTTCCCCTAAACTATTTATTATTTCTCTTCCCTCCCTACTTTGTTTTCCCCGTTTACATATTTTCTCCACTAAATTCACTTCTGGATGTCCTTTTAGTGGGAAAATCCTCTCTCTTGGGGGCGGAATTTCTAATATATTTACTCTAATGTCCTCTACCTCAGTCACTTCCTCACTATCTCCTGTTACCACTAACTTCTTCTTTGCTAATTCTCGTCTTTTATCTGATATTTGTTTATTCGTTTTGGTCCTCATCTCGCTCTCAATACATTTATTTATATTCCTTTTCCCAATATATTTCCTTTCCAACTGTATAAGCTGCGCAACCTCATCTTTGGTCCATATACGAGATCTAGTCGATCCCTCTTTGATCTTACTTTTAGCAGCCATATCTTCTTTTCTTTGCTCATTCCTCACAGCAGGGTGTCTATGTCTACAGTGTTGGCTCAATCCAGATCTAGTATGAAAACCAAGCCCACAGACCGAGCACGTATGGCTCTTCATTGGGGTATCCGCCTTCTTGGGTATGCACTTGGGGTAGTGGCAAGCTATATTATGATATTGAGAAGATTTTCCACATTTACTACATACAACTCGTATGGCTTTACTTTTATGAACCACATTAATGTGTTTGGCCCATTTACCAAATGTTGGTAATATCTGGGGACATATTGGACAATTAAAACTATCAATGGGATACTCTAAATAAAAAACCCCATCCTTCCACGAACTACTTTCTAATATATTTATATTACTACCAGTACTGTTAAGATCCTTATTACGATCCCTATTAAAATCAGTACTTGGTCTAAAACTATTTAATAAACTAGACCCATTAACTAAATGAGCATTAAGATATCCCGATTCCCTAACATATGGATCATCAAATGTACTTAAATACTTAAAATCTGGATTAAAACTGTCCATAGTTAAATCATTAAAAGTGTCCCTTGTAAAAACCATCGGTAAGATAGATACAATCTCCTCACCATGATCATCACAAACATTCTCCTCTACCTCCTCTCCATGCTCCACTGGGAGGACTTGATTCTCACTCTCATTCTCATGAGACTTCATTATAGTCCACACCATTTTATCCATTGGTCCAGCGACCCTGATCACACCCCTAATATATTTAACACTGTCAGCCGGGGCATCAAAGCCAACAGCGGGAGCGTTATTAACCCGGTCCAGCGCCAATCCGGTATAAAAATATAAATTACTTTTTTCCATAGCTAAAAGATTTACCCTTCTCAGGGGGAAACTAACCCTTTCCAGGGGGAAACTAACCCGTGCCTGGGGGAGACTACCCTTACCAGGGGGAATCTAACCCTTACCAGGGGGAATCAACCCGTACCTGGGGGAGGCTACCCTTACCAGGGGGGCATCCATGTGGCACCATATGGGGCTGCCCAACCCCGTCCCACACCCCACTGAATGTGGGATGTGGGTTCGTCGTCCGCAATCCGCCTGGCTATCCAAGCCAGTTACCGACTCTCACCACGAGGAGGTAGCGGTTGGACTTGCAATCCAGAGGCTTTCCTCAAAGAGGGGTCCCAAACAGCATAATGTCGAGCTCTAACGGGCATGTGAGAAAAGGCTCAGATCTTGGTAGGGGTTGCCCCTATTGACCGGGCTCACGCCCACCCCCACCTCACCGATAACCCATTCTCTCACTACCCTCAGGCAATGTTTCCGTCCAAGCCCTACATCTGAGAGGGTCCAGAGACACATGGAAAGCCATTAAGAGAGGGTCCAGAGACGCATGGAGAGCCATTAAGCCTCCCTGTTCCTTGTCCCCTAACTGCCCCCTCCTAAGACCCCCCCCTCCAATTGCCCCCCAGGACCCTACCGCCTACCTGTACCCTGACTGCCCAAAACCTTATCCACCCTCCCCCAGAAAGCCCCCCCCCCCACTTCCGACCCCCCCCCCCGTCTCTC